>NW_026899694.1:0-9199 GCF_033153095.1 Gastrolobium bilobum | reverse complement strand
TAGGCTGTTGCTGCTGCATAAATTCAGAAGGGCATGGAATTCTGTTTGAATGTGTTGCTATAGCAGAGAATTCTTGTTGTTGTCCTTGTGAATATGAAAGAATGAGTTGTTCCCCCATTCTTGATTGTAGGCGTTTGAATATGGATTGGTCATGTTATAGCTTCCTACAAAACAAACAGATTGAGGGTTTTTTGGACAGTTATAAACATGAGGACCATTACAGAAAACACATGATATAGCATTGGTTATGGTATGCACTTGTTGTGCTCTAGCATCAGCAGACAGGTTAAGTGACTTGATTGTATCTTTCAAAGATGAAATGTGTTCTGCCAATACTAATACATCATCATGCTCCAGCACTCCAGCAGCCTTCTTTGGTGTATTCATTATTTTCGTTGGCCACTGGTAGTTGCTAAATGCCATCCTCTCTAGGATTTCATATGCTTCAGTGAATGTCCTAGCTAAGAGAGCTCTTCCGGTTGATGCATCAACTACACCCCTTGTTTGATTATTAAGACCATTGTAAAAAGTCTCCATTTGTATCCATTCTGGTATACCATGATTAGGGCATTTCTGCAGCAATTCCTTGAATCTGTCCCATGCTTTATAAGGTGTCTCACCAACATATTGCTGGAACGCTGCTATATCATTCCTTAAGAGAATTGCTTTTGTGTGAGGAAAGAATTTCATCAAGAACTTTTCAGCCATGTCTTCCCATCTACGAATGGAATTAGGTTGTAGTGTGTTCAACCATGCCTTAGCTTTATTAGTGAGAGAAAAGGGAAATAGCTTCATCTTTAATGCATCCGATGTAACTCCTTGTATCTTAAAGCTATATGCTATCTCCATGAAATTTTTGATATGAAGAAGTGGATCTTCACTAGGCATCCCATTGAATAGGCCAATTGTTTCCAGCATATCAAACATGATTGGTTTCAATTCAAAATTTGCTGCTGCAATTTCTGGTTGAACAATTGGAAAACGGAAGTTCTTGAGTGCTAGGATTCTTTGTGCGCTGATTGAGATCTCAGAATGAATTGGCTCTTCATTTCTAACTCTTGCTCCTGCCATTCTTACTGCCATATCAGGTAATGTTGTAGCGTTGCTACGTCTTTGCCGTCCTTTCAATCTCAGGATTAAGAGGTACTTCTTGCTTGGTTGGAGAACTGCTCAAACGCTGCAATTAACACTTGAAAACAGAAAAGAAGAAAGGTGAAAGAAAAGAAATAGAAAAGAAAAGAAAAGATAGAAAGAAGAGAGAATTTCTTCACTTAAATAAAAAGCTTTAAAGAAATCATCCCCGACAACGGCGCCAAAAACTTGTCGTGCAATTTGCAATCAATTAAATCAATGACACAAATACGCAAGTGCACGTGTCACAAGTAATAAAGGGATGTGTGAGTCCAAGTATCGTTCGCACGGAGATGATTTATAAAGCAATAATTATTTAAGTACAGAAATTATAAAAAGATTGATTTTTATGGTGGGGTTTATAAAATAAAAGACAATTAAAAATAAGAAAACAGTAAACTAAATTCAAGGTATTAAGATGATGGATGAGATATAGGGTCAGATTCAATTTTCCTGATACAGCAATACTGGAACGATGCTTTAACGATGCTATATCAATGCTTAATTAGTAACCGAACACTAAAGTATGTTGGGGCTTTTGGCCAACCTAACATATATACCCAATAAGTAATTCCCACATCTCTATGGCCAAACTAATCACTGAATTGTTCAAGTTCAAGTTCTAGGCTAGGCTATGTGGTGTGAATGATCTCTCTACCCACAACTTATTCAAGTTAACTTTCTTAACCTAATTAATCCACACAATTCAACAAGGGTATGGATTCGGAAACCTCTCGGCCCCAACCTCCTCAATATCATATATGTATCTCTCGACATGCACACATGAATAAGATTAAGCAAACTCGTTGAATAATTAATTAAACATTAATAAAAACAAAGTTTAGGCATACATCTCAATGTTACAGCATAGGTACTTTATCTTCTAACCTATAGAGCAATTTAGCTCATAATGGAATTAAATAAAACAGAGAAAAGAAAGAAAGAACTCATTGGAAAACAGAAAAGAAGATGAAAACGAATGCTGTAGGAAAACGTCGTCACTACTTTGCTCCAGCACTGCTCCAGCAGCTCTTCTTCCTCCAAGAACCTTACTTTCTCTCTCTAAAATGTGGGAGGGGTACTACGTTCTTCCCCTCCCTTCTTTCTTGCCTTTCTGACCTTTCTCTCGCTTTGTTCCGAACTGTTGTTTAACTCGTGGGGGAGCTCTTCTTAAATAGGAAAAATGGTTGGGCAACTGGGCTTTTGGGTTAAGAGTTATAATTCATGAATCTTGTTGCTGCAGCCTTGTCGTATCCCTAGATTCTTGGGCTGTTGGCACTTGTTGGATAAAATCTTGATTTTCTTGGAATCCTTATGCCAATGTTGTTGTTGAACGAATAAGAGCTGAGTTTGTTGTCCTTGATCCTTGGGATTTTTGGATTTGTTGGTACTTAATTGGATAAGATCTTTATCTTCTTGGATTTCTTGTGCCAATGTTGTTGATCGAATCAAGGTTGTTGTCCTTGTTCTTTGGGATTTGGATAAAATTCAATCTTTGAATTTGTCTTTGACCCTTGTGGTTTCTGATTTAAATCTTCAGAAACTTCTCTTGCTTGCTGGTGTATTGTTGGAGAATAACTAACTTTTGAAATTCAAAAGTTCGGTTGTCCCTTTGTCCATGCTGTCATGCTGTAGCGCTTGCTATATCATTACTTCGTCAACTTCTCTGCTACAGCATTCTGACGTCAACTTTTCATGCAAAGACAAACACTCAACAAATCATCTTTTCTTATACAAAATCAAGGAATAATATCTCATTTACCATACTTAGTCATCTCAAAGCACTTAATCATGAATATGCAACATTTAGCTCAATTATCATGCAAAGAGGTCAACTTATATGGAATTTATGCAACAAATTCATCATAAAAATACTAAATTAACTCTCATTTGGGAGAGTTATCAATACCATAGAGGAACTACAAGCGCGATCAGAAAAATTCATCAATCTCGAGGATTATAAACGGTCGCGGGATACTTCTAACATTAAGACGGAGGTAGACAATTTTGAGAGGGATGTGCAAAAGAATTATCAAAGAAAATTCCGCGTAAAGAGAAAGTGGGAGAGGTTTGACAATTATACTCCCTTGAACACTTCCCGAAGACGGATTTTGAAGGAAGTCTTCCAAACGGGGTACATACGCGTTAACAAACCTCCACCATTGAAAAAAGGAGGGCAGCGCAATGAGACCAAATTTTGCGAGTTTCATAATGGTACTGGGCATACCACTGATGAATGTTTTGATTTGAAAAATACAATTGAAACACTTATCAAAGCTGGAAAGCTCCCAGAATTTATTTCTAGTTGCAGGGAGTATAAGGCGCAAAGAAGACGCGATAGAAGTCCTGATCGCGACTAAAATCCTAACCGACAGAGGGCATATCCTAGGAGAGATTATAATACCGCCCGAAATAATGATCGTAGGAACGCGCGTGACGATCCTACTGATAGACACCAAGGAAATCCACCACGGAATAGACAACATGTCGCACAACAGCAACAACACCAATTGCCCAATAACGCGGCGAGAGTATTAGCTACTATTGCTGGAGGAATTGCAGGAGGAGGCACGACCAGTTCACAACGCGAAAAGCATCTGAAGTCCGTGATGACAGTTTGCGACTATGCACAACCCTCCACATCCCATTTCAAATGTAAGGCCATAAGCTTTGATGATGATGACTATGGCGACATCATTCCTAACCATGACGACCCACTAGTGATCTCCGCCTGCATGGCTAATCTCCAGGTAAAACGTATTATGATTGATAACGACAGTTCTGCCGACATTATTTTCTGGGATGCTTTTCGCGCAATACACATCCCAGAAGAGCATCTAATCCCTGGATGTTCGGATTTAGTTGGTTTCTCTGGAGAGTTCGTGCAACCTAAAGGTACCATTGAAATATGGGTAACTTTTGGAATCATGCCTCTGGCATGTACTATTAAAGTAGGTTTTTACGTCATTGAATATGCATCAGCCTATAATGTTATCTTAGGAAGACCAACCATTGTCTCTTTAAAGGCAATCATTTCTATGCCTCATCTTTTGATGAAATTCCGTGATTCTTTTGGCGTTGTCGTTGCCATTAGAGGTGATCAAAAAATAGCGCGCAACTGTTACAACACTATCTTGTGAGCCAAGACTACAGTCCAGCGCGATGGCAAAGGAAAGACATCAATATGACATATTTGTATATACGTGAAGATTTACGCGATACAAGACCCCAACCAGATGGGGAATTAGAGGATCTCCAACTGGGTCCGTTACTTGAAAACGTTACCAATATTGAACGACATCTCCCAGAGATGGAAAAGATAGAATTGGTGGCAATATTACTAAAAAATAAAGACCTTTTTTCTTGGACAACAGCTGATATGCCAGGAATAGACCTTGATGTAATATGCCACCATTTGACCCTTGATCCAAAAGCCAAACCTATCGCACAAAAGAAGCGCAAAATATCCCCAGAAAAATAACAAGTGGTTGAGACCGAAGTCACAAAGCTGCTGGATGCAGGAGTTATAAGAGAAATCACTTATTCTATCTGGCTTTCTAACGTCGTGTTAGTCAAAAAAGCCAATGGGAAGTGACGAATGTGTACCGATTACACAGACCTTAATAAGCATTGTCCAAAGGATTTTTATCCTCTTCCCACTATTAACAAATTAGTAGATAATTCTGCGGGGTATCGAATTCTTTCCTTTATGGATGCGTACTCAGGATACAACCAGATACCCATGTTTAAACAAGACTAGGAAGCCACAACCTTTATTACTTAAAAGGCTACTTATTGTTATAATATGATGCCATTCGGCTTTAAAAACACTGGTGTCACATACCAACGAATGATGAACAAAGTCTTCAGCCAGTAGATTGGCCAGATGCTCGAAGTATACATTGATGACATGATCGTCAAAATAATGACTACCTCACAACACCCTCAAGATTTAGAGCAAGTGTTTTAACAATTGCGAAAATTTAGATTGCGGCTTTGATAAACCCTTGGTTCATCAGGTTTTTAAGCATGAATTAATATCAATTTGTGTGATTAAATGGATGAAAAGAGGGTTAATGTCCTAGAAAGTTCTAAATACAAGTTCTGAAGCTTATGTTGAAAATTTACATTGTTCTTGTAGGAAAATGAAGCTGAAGAAGCAATAGAGAGAAAGAAGAAGATTCTGGAGAAAGGGAGAATGCTTAAGTGTTGAGCGCTAAAATGTCCACACAGACCGTTTTAGCGCGCTGCTACAATTTGAAGGCAAAAGTTGCTAGTGCCGAGCGCTAAAACGTCCAACACAGAACGTTTTAGCGCGCTGCTGAAAACTAAGGACGAAAGTTGCTGGTCTTGGGCGCTAAAACTCCCTGACCAAACGTTTTAGCGCCCTGCTGCTGCAAAAAGACTCTGGTCTCGAACGCTAAAATGTCCAAGCCAAGTGTTTTAGCGTTGGAGTTGTTTGGAAGAAGTTGAGCATTCACCAGACATGGACGCTAAAATTTTCAACAGCTCACGTTTTAGCGCCCAAGTTAGTTGAAAGCAGTTGGACATCCGTCAAACATGGACGCTAAAACGTCCATATAGAATGTTTTAGCGCCCATGTTAGTTTTCAGTTGTAATTTGTAACACTATAAAAGGCAAGGGCCTTCACATTTCTGAGGGGATCCATCACATCTCTCTCTCATATATCAGATCCTCTGATCTGACTTCTCTTTCTTACTTTCAAAATTCTTAGGAGTAGTGTTGTATTAGTTAGTGTTTCATATATAATTGCACTTGAAGATTGAAGACTTACTATTATGACAATGGAGTTTGATCTTTCTTCTTTCTTTGTTTGTATTTCAATTATGTCTGAGTAGAGTCCTTTGTAGTCTGATTCAATGGAACCAAGTTTGAATTTATGAATGGTTAATTATATGTTTTGTTTATCTATTATGTGATTGTATGAAGTTGTCTTGATTAATTCTTCATGTTGATAAATAGTGTAGAACATACATGTTTACACTATTTTTCTATTTTTGACAACTTCATCATTAGTGTTCTAGTAGTCAAGACATTGATGCTAGGATTCTGATGTGGTCTAAGACCTTAGTGATTAATGCATGTATTAAGAAAGGAATCACCAAGACATTGGGGTTTCTGATTAATGTATCTATCAGGGTAGTAAGACATTACATCTTGAGATGATAAGAAAAAAGTTTATCAACATCACATAGTAGATAATTCATAATGGAAATTGGTTCTTCCATAAATTCATGCTTGAGGGAAATTGACATCTGACTACTTGTTAAGTTATATTCACATTTTATTTGTTTATCAATTCTTTAATTTTATGCAATTTCAATTTCGGGTGACAAGAAATCAATGCAATTCAGATTTTTTTGGTTGATTCAACTTAGTAACATTTGGTTAGTTAGTGCTTGACAGAAATCTTCGTGGGAACGATCTTTACTTATCATCTTATTACTTGTTTGACTAGTGCACTTGCTAAATCAACAACCGCCGTTGCTGGGGATTTGTGTTTCAACATTGACAGATACCATTGGTTATTAAGATTGAATCTTTTATTTTTTCAGCACTTTATATTTTTTGTATGAATTTTTGTTCTCTTGTAATTCTGGTGTATGCGAGGTACTATTGATCAAAACTCTTTGTTGTTTGACCCAGAATTAGAAAGGACAATCAGAAGGAACAGGAGGGCAGCCAGAAGAAGGCAATTACAGGAAAAGGGTGAACCAAGTGGTGAACCAAGTATTACAGTACAGGAAGAGATTATGGCAGAAAATCATGTGCAACCACCACAGAGGACACTGGGAGATTACATGACTCCTGCTGTCATTCCACCCATTGGAAGTGTGGTTCGACCTACAATAGAGCCCAATAATTTCGAATTGAAGCCTGCATTAGTACAGTTGGTGCAAAAAGAACATTTTGCTGGAACAAGTGCAGAGGATCCATACCTGCATATTGAGAACTTTTTGCTGTTAAGTTACACTGTGAAAATCAATGGAGTGACCAGAGATGCCATTCTGTTGAGGCTCTTTACTCATTCACTGAAGGATGATGCCAGGAGATGGCTACAGTCATTACCACAAGGGATCATTACAACTTGGGATGATCTGCAAACCAAGTTCTTGGCCAGATTCTTTTCAGCATCCAAGAGGGCAAAGTTGAAAGATGAGATCAGAGGATTCAAGAAAAAAGGAGTTAGAGTCTATCTATGAGGCCTGGGAGAGGTTCAAGACACTCTTGAGAAACTGTCCACAACATGGAATAGAAGTGTGGAATCAAGCAACAATATTCCTCCAAGGGTTGACAACCAACACCAGGACATTGGTGAATGCCACTGTAGGTGGTTCATTGAAAACCAAGACCCCTCAGGAAGCCCTTGACATCTTTGAGTCTCTAGCATCTCAGGAGTTTGACAATGCTCTGGTGAGTGACAGAAGGACAGGAATTATTAAACTTGATGGCTATGATGCTTTATTAGCCAGGAATGACCAGTTGCAGCAAGTTCAGAAACAACAACAACAACTTGATACTCTCACCAAGCAGCTTTCTTCTCAGAAGGTTGCTTCTGTGGACACTAATTTTGTGTGTGCCATTTGTGAGAAAAGCCATGTTACTGATGATTGTGACTATGGAGGGTCTGCTGAACAAGCAGAAGTAAATGGAGTATGGTATGACCACAACAACCAGAGGAACCTTAACAACCAGGGGCAAAATGTCTATGTGCCACCATGGAAGAACAAGAATCAACACCCAGGGTTCAGTTACAGTTCCAACCATCAGTTGAATCCTCCACTACATCCTCCACCACCACATGCATCACAATAAGGAGATGCTTCTGTATGGGAGAAAGCTTTTTCCCAGTTATCAAAGACTACTCAAGATTACATTCAGGGGTCAAATTCTTTCAGGGAAGAAACTTCTGCTTTCATGCAAGAGACCAAGACTAAATTCAGAAACCAGGAAGCATCTATCCGGAATTTGGAAACACAAATTGGCCAGTTGTCTAGACAGATAGCTGAGAGGCCACAAGGCAAGTTCCCTGGTGATACTATGGTGAATCCAAAGGAGCATTGCAACTCCATAATAACAAGAAGTGGGCTTGTGCTTCAACCGGTGAACAAGAAAGTGGATGAGAAGAAAGTGGAAGAAAAGAAAAGTGAGGAGGAAGTTGTTGTTGAGGATGTTGTAGTCGAAATAATGATAAAAAAGAGAAAGTTGAGGAAAAGAAGAAAGAAGAAGAGGTAGTGGTTGACAAGAGTTCTTCACCCCAGAAGTTGATGAAGTGGGAGAAGAAGAAGATGGCTGACAAGCAGGACCAGCCAATCAACCTATCTCCATATGCTAAAGTGCCTTACCCTCAACGGTTGAAGCAGGAAATCCAGAAGCAGCACTATGCAAGGTTTCTGGATATTTTCAAGAAGTTACAGATTAACATTCCATTTGCTGAGGCCTTGGAGAATATGCCTCACTATGCCAAATCATGAAAGATCTTCTGTTTAAGAAGAGGAAATTGAAGGATGGTGAGACGGTGGCCTTAATAGAAGAGTGTAGTGCCCTGATCCAGAAGAAGCTTCCACCAAAATTAAAAGATCCAGGAAGTTTCAGCATCCCTATTGCCATTGGAGATGTGGAAGTAGGGAAGACATTCTGTGATTTGGGGGCCAACATTAACTTGATGCCATTGACTGTATGTAGAGCTTTGGGAATCAACACCTTGAAGGATACCAATCTTATTATGCATCTTGCAGACAGATCCATCAAGAGACCGGAAGGTGTGGTTGAAGATGTTCTGGTTAAGGTGGATAAGTTCATTTTTCCAGTGGACTTTGTGATTCTAGATATGGAGGAAGAAGATACTGAAAGCCCTCTACTTCTAGGGAGGCCATTCTTAGCAACTGCTAGATCCCTGATTGATGTTGAACAAGGGAAGCTAATGCTAAGGGTGAATGAAGAGACATTTACAATTGATGTGTTTGAAGCCATTAAACATCCTGTTGATGTGGAGGATTGTTTCAGGATAGATATCATACAGGAGGTTGTGGAGGAAGTGAAAGGA